>NC_136065.1:2137473564-2137479768 GCF_964261635.1 Lissotriton helveticus
GTCTTCTTGGCTCTTGGATGGTTCTGCGCCATTAGATGTTGGTTTCTTGAAGTTGAAGGGGGGGGGTGAGTTAGAGGCTGGATGAGTTTTCCTCAGTCACTGCAGATGGACCCTGGGGTTCCCTACCACTGGGCCAGATCTGGGGGCTAGTCTAGGACACCTCACCCAGCTTAAGAGGCAGCACCTAAATCCTGTCACTCCCAGTAGCATAGGTTCCTCACTAGGCCCTCCCGCCTAAAACTCCTGCGTGGGTTCCCCACGTCAGTGATGCCCCAACTGACTAGAAAAAGCTCCCTCCCTTGCTTAAGTATGCCCAGGTCAGGTGACCACTCTCTAAGGCGGCAAAAATCAGCTCCGCCTTTCTTCTGGAAGGTTCCAGGAGCTTCCCCACTCTACCTATGGACAGGGGATGGGTGGCTGGCATTGCAACATTGTATGGGGATCCAGCCAGCTCCTGGCAACTAGGGTGCTACACTAAAAAGACCACGCTGCAGTAGCAGGGGCCAGTGGCAGCAATGTTTGAAGTAGAGAGCACCTGCACCCTAGCATGGATTAGCCATGAAAAAGGTGCCCGAAGACCTAAGGGCCAACAAAAAGATGGTGGGAAAAATGAGGCAAGGGCAAAAAAACACACCCTAGGGCTGACAGGTCTAACACGCGTCCCCCCCAGCTGAAAGTGGGGAGAGCTACCCAACATCTAGGGAGTTCTCGTCACTAAGGCGGAAAAACCGGGAGAGACCGTCAGCATTGGCGTGGTCAACTCCGGGCCGATGTTCCACCCTAAAGTCCATCCCCTGTAGGGAAATGGACCACCTTAGCAACTTGGGATTTTCGCCTCTCATTTGCATGAGCCAGCGAAGGGGTCGGTGGTCGGTTTGAACTAGGAAGTGAGAGCCAAAAAGGTATGGCCTCAACTTCTTCAAAGCCCAGACTACAGCAAAGGCTTCTCGCTCGATGGTACTCCATCGCCGTTCCCGAGGGAGGGGTCTTCTGGAGATGAAGGCCACAGGTTAGTCTTGGCCATCAACGTTGAGTTGCGACAGCACGGCGCCTATGCCATGCTCTGAGGCATCTGTCTGCACGATGAATTCTTTTTGGAAGTCCGGAGTGGCCATCACTGGAGCGGTGCACATCGCGCGCTTCAGTGTTTCAAATGCCTCCTGGCAAGCAGCCGTCCAGATCACCTTGCGTGGCTGCTTTTTGGACGTCAACTCGGTCAAGGGGGCCACGATGGTACCATATCCCTTGACGAACCTGCGGTAATAGCCAGTGAGGCCGAGGAAAGCTCGGACTTCAGTCTGAGTTTTGGGGGGCTCCCAGGCCATGATAGTCTCAATTTTGGCCTGGAGGGGTTGCACCTTACCCCCGCCCACCAGGTGTCCCAGGTACACGACCGATCCCTGTCCAATCTGGCACTTGCTAGCCTTGATGGTGAGTCCAGCGCGTTGCAACGCCCGCAGCACCTCCTGGAGATGCTGCAGATGGTCCTCCCAGGTGCTACTGAAGACAGCTTTGTCATCCAGGTACGCCGCTGAGAAGGACTCCAGGCCAGATAACACCTGGTTCACCAACCGCTGGAAGGTGGCCGGAGCATTCTTGAGCCCGAAATGCATCACTCGAAATTGGAAGTGGCCCTCGGGGGTGGAGAACGCTGTCTTCTCCTTTGCTCCATCGGCCATGGCAATCTGCCAGTACCCTGAGGTCAAGTCGATGGTGCTGAGGTACTTGGCTGCTCCCAGCCGGTCAATCAGCTCGTCTGCCCGTGGTATCGGGTGAGCATCTGTCTTGGTGACAGAGTTCAATCCCCGATAGTCCACACAGAACCGAAATTCTGGTGTGGTGCCCGGTGGAGCTGCTTTCGGCACCAGCACGACCGGACTAGCCCACGGGCTGCTGGAGGGTTCGATCACTCCCAGCTCCAGCATCTTGGTCACCTCACCCTGGATGCTGTTCTTCACTTTCTCGGACAGCCGGTAAGACTTGGTTTTTACTGGCAGACTGTCCCCTGTGTCCACATCATGGGTACACAGATGTGTGATTCCAGGCGTGAGGGAGAACAACGAGGCGTACTGCGCCAATACCTGCGGGCAATCCCTCTGTTGCTCTTGGGTCAAGGATGGGGAGAGGACAACTCCCTCCACTGAACCATCCCTTTCCCGAGCCGCTAGAAGGTCAGGAAGAGGCTCACTCTCCTCCTCCTCACTCCCATCCATCACCATGAGGAGAGCAAGCTCCGATCGCTCATGGTGAGGCTTCAGGCGGTTGACGTGGAGCACCCGATGGTGCTGACGGGGGGTCTTCAAGTCAACTACGTAGGTGGTCTGGCCTCGACGCTCCACAATCTCGTACGGACCAGTCCACCGGTCCTGGAGGGCACTAAGCTCCCCAGGCTCCATGACCCACACCTTCTGTCCAGCGTACAACTCTACCGTCCGAGCGTTGCGGTCATACCACTCCTTCATGACGGCTTGGCTAGCCTCTAAGTTGAATTTGAATTTGAATGCAGATTCGTAAAGCGCATAGCTACCCTAGGGCGTCCCAGCGCTGACTAAGTTGTCTGAGGCTTCCTTCCACAGCTTGGCCATCTGGCTGCGGAATGCCAGCATGTAGCTGACAACATCACGGGGAAGCTTCTTCGAAGTCTTCTCCCACCCCTCTTTGACCAGACTGAGGGTCCCCTAACGGGATGGCCATAGAGCAATTCGAAGGGGCTGAACCCGACTCCCTTCTGGGGTACCTCGCGGTACGAGAACAGCAAGCAAGGGAGGAGGATGTCCCATTTCCGCCTCAAGTCTTCTGGCAGGCTCCGGATCATCCCCTTCAAGGTCTTGTTGAAGCGCTCTACGAGCCCGTTAGTCTGGGGGTGGTAAGGAGTGGAGAACCGATAGGTCACTCCGCACTCCTTCCACATGGCCTGCATGTAGGCCGACATGAAGTTTGTGCCCCTGTCCGACACCACGACCTTGGGGAATCCCACTTGGGTAAATATCCCCATCAGGGCCCGTGCCACCACAGGTGCAGTAACGGTCCTCAGAGGGATGGCCTCCGGGTACCGAGTGGCGTGGTCCACCAACACCAAGATGAACCGATGTCCCGCAGAGGTCGGAGGGTCCAATGGCCCAACGATGTCGATTCCGACCCGCTCGAAAGGGGTCCCGACCACCGGGAGTGGTTCCAATGGGGCCTTCACCCTGGTCCCCGTCTTGCCACTGGCCTGGCAAGTCTTGCAGGTCTTGCAATAGGTGTCAGAGGCAACTCTCATCCTGGGCCAATAAAAGTGTGGGACGAGCCTCACAAAGGTCTTGTCCTGGCCCAGGTGTCCGGCTAAGGGTATAGCATGCGCCAGTTCCATCAAAAAGGCCCGGTAGCACTGGGGGACCACTAAGGCCCTCAAGGATCCATGCACAGGAACCTTTGGCTCACTGTACAGGAGACCATCCTCCCAATACACGTGACAACTGCCGGTCTCTTGGTTGACCGCTTGGGCTTTGGCCTGTTGCCGCATGCCTTCAAGCGTGGGGCACTCCTTCTGCGCCCGACAGAATTCCTCCCGGGTAGGCCCTCCTTCCACATGCCACTCGGCAAGGGTCGGCAAGTCCCCCACGGGAACGACATCCACCTCCACGGACTCCGGGGTTACCTCCGCGGGCTCCCCATCCATCACACGGGGTGTGTCCTCCACAACACTCTCCTCTGGACCGGCACTGGGTTGGGCCGTTGTCTCAGGCTCCAACCCGGGTTGAACTTCTTGCCGGGCAGCCATGGACCGCGTGACTACACAAGTCCACCCTGGTAACCCCAGCATCTCAGTGTGGGCCTTAAACTCCACTTCCTTCCAGGCGGTATGTTCGAGGTCATTACCGAGCAGACAGTCCACAGGCAAGGCAGGGCTGATCGCAACTCTCAACGGGCCTGACACTCCTCCCCACTCAAAGGGAACTTGAGCCACGGGATAGTAGCTCATACTGCCGTCAGCCAACACGGCCGGATGGAACACATCAGGTACTACTTGCTCAGGGGACACCAGCCGCCTCACTACGGTGGTCATGCTGGCTCCTGTGTCCCTCAGAGCGTCCACCTCCTCCCCATTGACCTTCACCCTCTGCTGGTACTTAGCAGTATTCGATGGTAAGGGCGTCACTGGGACCATCTCTCTATCCCCAAGTCAAACCAGGGTCAGGCCTGTCCACTCCCCTTGCCTATCTAGGGGCAGCTCCAACCCAAGCGCTACGCTAGCCACCCCGGGACTCTTGCCACCAGTGGGGGTTGGGGGTCGTTTGCGACACTGGGGGTCTCCCTTGTAGTGTCCGACCTCTCCGCACTCATAGCACCGGACCACTTTTGGCTGCTGACTCTTGTCAGGGTAAGTGGGTTTTGGGGAACGGTTCTGAGATGGGGTACCTACTCCTTTCCCAAACTGTCTAGTTTGTGGGCCTCGTGAGAACTCCGGTCTTTTATCTCCACCCTCTTTCTTCTGAGGGGCGCCCTGTCCGCCTTTCGGGCCATCTCCCCCGGGGCCCTTGTGTGACACCTGGGTGCTAACCCAAATATCCGCCTCCTCCGCAAGCTCACGGGGATCAGTAAGCTTGCGGTCCACCAGATGTTGGCGCAGCTCCTGAAAACACTTATCCAAGAGGTGCTCTCTCAAAAAAAGGTTATACAGACCCTCAAATTCACGCACCTCGCTGCCACGCACCCAACCATCCAGAGCCTTACGGGCATACTCAAAAAAATCCACCCAATTCTGCGTGGACAGCTTATGGCTGCCACGAAACTCGGGTGATACCTTTCAGGGTTGAGGTCAAAATGTTTGATAAGCACCTCCTTCATGGGGGAATACCTAAACTGGTCTGCCTTATCCAGATACAGGAGTGAGTCCCTGACGTCAGGAGGTATATACCGGTACAAACCACCTCCCCAATGTTTCTCGGGCACCCCATGGGCAGTCAAGGCCACTTCATACGCCTCCAACCACCTGGCAATGTCATCCCCTTTGGTGTAGCTCGCTATCACCTCCTTAGGTAACCAGAATCTGGGCTCCTGATGAGCCTCTGGTACGCTGCCACCATTCGGACTCCCTGGCGCACCCATCTGTGATGCTCTCAGCTACATTTCTTTGAGCTGAAGCTCGTGCGCCAGCTTCCTTTCCTCCATAGCAAACTGCTTATCCTCCCTTTCTCTCTCCCTCTCGTGCTCTAACTTGGCAAGCTCCCACCTCAATCGCCTCTTCTCCCTCCTGTCCTCGTACTCCTGCGACAATGCACTCCCCTTTGATACACTACTCCCTGCCCCGGAACGTCTTCCTGGCAATACATTGTCTGACATGTCAATGTTGAGTAGGCCTGGGTCTTCGTGAGTGTCCGCCTCCCCGTGTGTGACCTGTTCCCCCTGTTCCTCATCCTCTCTTTCCCCTGGGTGGGCCCTTACCCATGCCCTCAAGGCGGTACGGAGCTCTTCTTTGACAGCTCTCGTCCCCACAGGCACCCCCATCCCCTGACAAAACTCCCTTAACTGCACTACCGTGTACTTATCAAGGTCAGCCAGCTGGAACTCCATTTTGTCAGGTGGGGACCCAGATAACCTGAAAGAAAGATTCTAGGATGTAGGCAACAATGCTGGGTCAACACAGGTTCCTACACACTTTGCAGACTTAGACAGTGGTCGGCAATTAAGTTAGCTTGTAGGCACCACAGGTGTCCAATTAATTGCAGCACACTCTGTCCCACTGGAGGGTGTTAGGTAGCTACAGGTCCTGGATCCCACCGCTCGCCAACAATGTAAGAACTGGGACCGCCAGTTCTCCGGGGGGTAGCTTGGCTCGAGCAGGAAGGCGGCCAGGGGCTTACTTGTAAAGCAGCCACTTAACACACACATCCAATGAGTCACAAAGTGGGACACAATAATGGAGACCACACCAGTAGTTGTGTTTGAAAATCAAGATCTTTTATATAGACTTTAGATCAAGGCAATTAATGCATTAGTAAATCATCAGCATTACATTAATGTACCTCATTAAAACATTTCATGAACGCCTTTCAAAATACATTTCCTGTAAAAATGATGAACCATTTCATTTAATACTTTCAGTAAGGTAGAAAACTTGAAGTAACACAGCCTGTCGCGTTATACTATTCAGCAGGCTAAAGGGGTACTTTCATAAACTATGGGCTAGCACTCAGGAAGCAAACATAAACATTTCCTTTT